>NW_026855785.1:0-49351 GCF_026571515.1 Ruditapes philippinarum
TTGGACTCATTATACATATATCTCTGTCTATATGCTGAAATCCCAACACTTGAGAGTCATAATACATATCTTTCTAATGTTAAAATCCCACACTTTGGAGACATTAAAATCCCAACACTTGAGAGACATTATTCAAATATCCTTGTCTAGACATTAAAATTCCAACACTTGAAGAGACAAATACATATATCCTATCTATATGTTGAAATTCCAACACTTTAAGATATAATATTTATATCTGTTTTATATGTTGAAATCCCAACACTTGAGAGACATAATACATTAATCGTGTATACGAGGGTTGTCCAAAAAATTCGTGCACTGCAGTTATTGTCGTATGAGTTATTGATAGAAAAACATGAATTATATATCACTTGAAGGGGAGATATATCTTAAATAAGAAAACAAAAGAAAAAAAACATGGTAACGGCATGTCCTGAAAACGAATCGTCATACAGTTACCTTGGTAACGTAATTACCGGCGCACGACAAAAAATTGGGTTAGTTCATTACTTTGATGCATCACGGTATTCTTTAAACACTACATGTTAACGTTAAAATTCAGGGAAAAGTGTCTTGTACGTATTCCTAACGTCACTAGAAAATATGGTGTCATTTGCCGTTTTGTAACAGTCGTAAACAAACATTTGTGTGCGGTCGTCAATACTGAAATTACGTGAAAATGTCAGTCGCTAAACGTCTGAAATACGGACGATCATTAAATTTGGTGCAAATATTGGTAAATCACCAACAAATAACCTACAAAGAACTTAAAAGGGAAGCGGGACAAGTTCAGTGTCACAAAAGGCTGGTTTTTAATGGCACAAACGCTCTGTGAAAGAGAAAGAGAGTCGGTAGACGCTTAACAACCAGTCAGGCAGACGTCCGTCCGTAATGCCGGCGCATGTGACGAGGGTTGTCCAATATATTCCTGCACTGGTGGAATATGCTACATGAACGTTGCATAAAAAACAATAAAAACTGCACAATACTTTTCATCAATCATTCCTCTATTGACAGTAAAACAAATTATAACATAAAAAGCAAATACCACTTTATATTTGCAAGCAACATACAATACAATTACAGTAATGAACTAACCCAATTTTTTGTCTTGCGCCGGTATTACGTTACTAAGGTAACCCAAAGTTCATTCTTTTACACGACACACCGGTTACTCGACTTTTTCTTTTGTTTTCTTATTTGAGACAGATTTCTCTTTCAAGTGATATATAATTCATTTGTTTTTATTAATAACTCTCACGACAATAACTGCAGTGCACGAATTTTTTGGACAACCCTCGTATATGTTGAAATCCTAACACTTGAGGGTTAATATAAAAAAATCTTGCGTAGACGTTTAAATCCCAACACTTGAGAGACATAATACATTTATCCTGTCTATATGTAGAAATCCCAACACTTGAGGGCTATTATACAAATATTTTGTCTAGAAATTAAAATCCCAATGATTGAGAGACATAGTACATATATCTTGTCTATATGTTGAAATCCCAACACTTGGGGTTCATACTTGAGAGACATAGTACATTAATCTTGTCTATATGTTGAAATCCCAACACTTGAGGGTCAATATACAAATATCTTGTGTAGACGTTTAAATCCCAACACTTGAGGGCTATTATACAAATATTTTGTCTAGACATTAAAATCCCAACGCTTGAGAGACATAATACATATATCATGTCTATATGTTGAAATCCCAACACTTGAGAGTCATAATACATATATTCTGTCGATATGGCGAAATCCTAACACTTGAGAGTGATAAAAATATCTACTTTATTTTTATGTTGAAATAAAAAATTTGAGAGTCATAATACATGTACTAGCTAGTATGTCACGGTTCAGAACTGGTAACTTTTAAGGGGAATTGGTGTGATAAGCGGCCGTATAGCTCAGTCGGTAGAGTCGCGATACGGTATTCCGAGGTTTTCGGGCTACTGTCCCGGCCAGACTGCACATTTTTCTCTCCTTGTGACATTTGGGGCCCAACAGGGGATACCGTGATGGTATAAACTCCGAGTTTAATTTCACATTGTTGTCTGTACTCATTTCAATATAGCGGAGGAGTATAAAATGTGCAGGCTGATCGGGACTCCAACCCGGGACACTCGGAATACCGTACCGCGGCTGTACCGATTGAGCTATCCATCTGTTACCCAATATCTCCCCTAAATAGTGAACAGTTTTGAACCGTGACAAGTATATAATGTCAAAAATTGGAATCATTTCTGTTTAATGTGTCTGTGTTTTCTTTAAATATATATAAAAAACAATATACTTTATAAATTATTTTTACGTCACAAAACCTTTCGTATGATTAAAAGTTGAACATAATGGCCATTCTGTTGTAACAAAATTTAAGGGATTAAAACCGATTCCGGTAACTTTTATCGCGCAATATAATGTCTGCTTTCATTTTCCATGTATAATAATGCTATTTTAAAATCACAACAAGGTTAGCTTTTAAAAAAGCTAGTAGCGACTCGCTTCGTCATTTTTTTCCAGGGGTGCGTTTAAATGTAAAAATGACAGTTCTGTTCGCTGAAGAGACTTCAGCGAACATCAAAATAAAAGTGACATAAAGTTATGGAAGCCAGTTCTCTCAGTTTAAGAAAGAGGAATATGAGTATATATGAAGATGCATGTAAACAGATAGAATGAAGTCCCTATGTCTATGCACATTTACTGTATGGCCTGTTGACCTTGACCAAATAAATGTTAGATAGGTAGAATTCATAAAGATGTCTCTTTATACGAAGTTAAGTCGTAATATGTTATTTAGTATTGGAATGAGTGACAGACACAAGTCCTAAAGTAAACACAAGTTGTCTATCAATTCAGCCAGAAAAGCCGGGATCCTATTAAAAATATAGGGACCCCGAAATTGACCAGTCTAAGATGTTTTTCAGATAAGCCGGGATCCTATTAAAAATATAGGGATCCCGGGAATTGACCAGTTCAAAGAATTTAGTTTTCAGAAAAGCCGGGATCGTATTAAAATATAAAGAGATCCCAGGAATTGGCCAGTTCGAGAATATAGTTTTCAGAAAAGCTGGGATCGCATTAAAACATAAAGGGGTCCCGGGATTTGACCAATTCAAGAATGTAGTCTTTGATTTTTCCAATTAATTAGGCATATAATTATAAGTATTGTGATTTCCGCATTTTAAGTTTGTTAATAAATAGCTCTAAATATATTTATATCCTAAGTTTAATTAATTTAACGTTCATTACATACAATAAAAAAAACTTAACGTTTAATGGCCTTTCATTACGACAATAATCAACACAAATATAGTTTATTAGTTTTTCCTCTATATCTTATACGATCCCGGATCCCGGCCAATCCGGGGCGTCCCGGATCCCGGCCAGTAAATATATACACTTAATACCGGAAAGGATTAAATGACCGGAAAAAAGGAAAAAGAAAAAAATGCACAGAACCAGATGTTCCCTTATGTTTATTAACCAAACGAAAACTTACTACAGAGGAACAGGTGAAATCGCGAAATCAAAAGTCAGTGTAAATATGATTTATTGAAAAGAATTCATGAAAACAAACATTTTAATCATCATTATATCTTTGCGCTCAAAATAATACTTGCTGCTTTTTAAAAATGGCGTGAAAATTGAAGGTTTTTTGACGCTATGTAAGATTAAATTTGATTGGCTAAATAATTTTGGATCCTAGCACTGATAGATAAATTTTGCAGAAAGCTGGAAGCCAAGCTTCGATTAAATTTTTGGATGGATTCGGAGTTTTAGGTTGTTTCTCAGTAAAATCCTAACGTAATACCGGCTCGCCGTGGCGAGCCGGCATGATTATCATAATAATCTAATATCATATAACTAAAAGCAATGTTTTTGCGGAGCTTTCCCTTTGCTGTCTTTGCAGTATTATTTGCATTTGTTGCATAAATATTTTATGTTTAAAAATGAACATACTAATAGAATGTATGAGGTTACGGGAAATCCGTGATGAGGTCAACTTTGTGAATTTTAAATAATGATACTTCTAAAAAGTAAAATAATTTATTAGCATAGTTATAAGCATAGCATTGCTGCAATTTAAGGTATTAGGTAAGATTTATAAAGCAATATGGCGCGTTGTCGTGAATTGATGATTTCTGCTGTAATATAAGTAAATAAAGTAGATTCTACATCTCCCGAAAAAAATATAGTAGAAAATGCTTTTTTAAAATTCCTTCTTATTTTATATGGGCATCAAATTCAGCGTGCGAGAAACTGCTGACCAGTTAAACATGTAATAAAAACTACTGCCCAGTTAAACATATGGTAGAATCTGCTAACCAATCAAACTTATTATAAAAAGTGCTAACCAGTTAGATATATAAAATATACATGTATTATATTTTTCCGCAGTTTCCATTTAACTTGCCAGCAGTTTCCTATTTACTCTCTATCGTCAGCTAATTCGTCAGCGGTTTAGTTTACAGCGGTATTTCCTCAAGTGTTGAGATTTTACCACGCGTATGTTTACCTCAACTGTTAGATTATAGTCAGACCCTCTATATAAGTTTTGATAAGGATTGGTGCACCACACTAAATACCGTATTCCGGTATATACCGGGCAAGGATGCTAAAATCAAGTGGCGTAGCTCCCTATAGGCACTGTAGGCACGTGCCTATACTTTTTCCTCAGAAATGAAATATTAAATGATAACAAAAATGCAATAAAAATTTAAGGGTAAGGGCTGTAGAATTATCTTTGTAGGTCCATATATTAGAAAATGACATGTCACCTTATTTGAAAATATATCAAGTTTTTTTTCATAACGAGTGTTGCCGTGTTAAAAAGTTGTTCTGTAGAGACGGATGTAGTTTTTGACAATATAAAAGTTTTTGAGTGCTTCGATTCAAAATATAAATATTACAACTATATGCACGACAGTGATCGGCCATATTTAGATATCAGTAGTGCTAGCTTTATACAACTGATGAGGAAGCTAAGCGATATCTTTCGAATGAAGCCTTGACATCTTTTCTTTTAAATTATCTTCCCTTTTTAAGGTATTCATGATTTGATTATGTGTACGTTATTCTGTTCAAACTGCATCTTCGTCACATCTTAAGCACAAAACACAAAGTAGAATTGAAACCAAGCAAGTTCATAAAGTCGATTTGAAATAAACGTGAAAAATAATCTGTGTTATTACATACATTTTTTAAAATGTATTTTATTATTTATAATATATACAAGTAATGTGTTCGAATACACATCAAAATCTGCATTAATAAGAAAGTTTGCTTTTAAAGCTAGCGATTCAATTCTTTTTTTTAATTTAAACTTATTTAAAACTTCATATATTCATTAAATTGCACATAAAATAACATTTACAAACATTTCACAACGATGTTATCCAGACAAGTAAAACTATACCTCTCCAGCTAAAGTAATTTTCAAAATAAAGATACAAAAATGTTGAGGATAGATATAAGCTCTTTGAAGGTACAACGAAAAATTAGAGAATAATTGATAGTTGAATTATCACTATAGAGAGACTTAGGTAACATATGGAGATATTAGAAGAAAGGAAGAATGTCAGGAAAAACATGAATTAAAATAAACATGTAAATGAATATGAGCGTTCTGACATGCCAAGTTCATTCACACTGATAGTACTTCTTACAATTGTGAAATAGATTTTTGAACATTCTGAAACTACTTGGCGGGAAAAAGTTCATTCAAATTACAAAAATGTTTGATAATAAAAGTTCTTCGGAATTCTTTTTCTTACATTACTGTAGGTAACGTACTTATTGAATTATTGGAGGTGTAAGTATGCTTTTTCTTTATTTCGTTATATGTTTTACTTCACGTAAACACTAAACAGTCTATTTTATGTTCTATATATGTTTCACCATAAACAATAAAAAGAGGCGTTCATTTATGAATTATGGGAGCATAAAATCTTATTGAGAAAATGCATTTGACGCTGTTTGTGTGACATAAGATATTTCATCATCATCATTGGTATTTAAATACCGATTCTCCGGTGAAGCAATGTGTTATTAGGGGTGCTTTTAGTTAATTGCGTTCGATCTTGTTGATCTTTGTTATCATTATTTTCTAATTATATATTTAGACAACCTTATTTTGAATTTTTAAATTTTGACGTTTGCCTTAAAATTTGCATGAATTTGTTCTTTTTAAATGTATAGTTCTGGATCATATATCATAATATCATGGCAAAGTCATATACGAAAAAAGCCCTTTTTGCCAAAATGTCAAAGTAGCTTTGCGTTAGTGATAGAAGTATGGTCATCTTTATTGAAAAAAATGTAACCAAAATGTAGTAAATTTATAAATTCTCTTCCTTCAGAACATGCCTTAACATACCCCAGAATGCAGCTATGGCAATGTAGATTTACATTTTTTTCGGGGGAGCATGCCCCCGGACCCCCCTAACACAAGTGCCTACACATTGATTTCTTTCAAGCTACGCCCCTGAAATCTTGCCTTTTTACCCAACGGAATGAACTTTAATAGGTCTAATTCATCTTTTCACACCATAATGAATGAAAAATGTAAAAATCGGCGAAAAAAACGATATTTAGTCGAGTGAGACTAAAAAAAGGATTTGAGCACCACACTAAATACCGTATTCCGGTATATACCGGACAAGGAGCTTGAATCATAAACCAAAATGCTAAATTCTTGCCTTTTTACCCACCAGCAGTGAGGATTTTTTAAAGTGGTGTTACAACAGAATAAAGATTTCTGAAAAAAGTAGATGGCTATATTATATTTCGGACCTCATTTGACTTCGATAGTATTGAAGACAGTATGTAATTCATCAAGATAAGTGGAATCGATAAATATATATAAGCCTCAAATGTGACTGATTTACTATAGAATAAAGAGCTAGTATGTAGAACAAAGGGTATGAAAATTCACCAAGCCGACACCTTAAATGCAAAAAAAACCTTGCTTTTCACCTTTAAAAGGTTTTATTCAGCTTTTCACACCGATTTATGTATGCATGGTACTGAATGTAAAATGTAAGAATCGGGGAAAAAAACAATAACTGTATGTCTTTTTATTGATCATAATTTCTGCAAGCGTCTACATCGAGGTACATGTAATGCTCCAGTCCTGTATTGTTTATTATTAATGCTTCAAACAATCGCAACTTTTCGGCTCTTTCCTACGGAATACCGTTAGTTCAATCGTGGTTACACGTTAATAATCCAGAGTGCGACAATGCGGTAGTGCGATGACCACAATACGATAGTGCGATGACGCCAATGCGAAAACACAATGACAATGCGAAAACACAATGACGACATTACGATATTGCGACAATGCGATAACGTACTACGGAAAACCGTTCTAGGACAATCGTGGTTAAGCTTTATAATCTGGAGTGCGATAGCGCGATGACAACTGTACGATAATGCGATGACGACAATGCGATAACACAATTACAATGCGAAGACACAATAGACGCAGGGCTAGCATAACCCCCCCCCCCTCCTTACCCCCCTGGGTATTTTTGTACGCCTATATAGTATTGAAGCTTAGGGTATGTGCTATCGATTGGCACTTGTTGTTTAGCTGAAACGTTTACCATGAATCCAATAGAACAAGTTGATTATCATATTTTTTCTATATAAGTTTTACAAGAGTTCTCCAGATATCTTCTCTATGACGAAGTAAGTTTGTGATCTAAACATTGTTTTGAGTTGTAAATATATGTTTTATGATTTATACTAACAATTTTAAGTTTTAACATAGGAAGTAACATAATTAATGGTATCCGCCATTTTAAAATGGCTGCCAATTATTGAACAGATAAACAATTCATAACAATACAACAATGTGTTTAAACCCATTTATACATAGTTTGATGTAATTATTAATTATATATGATATGCTTAGTGAAACTAACTCTATGCTAGGTAGAATTTTAAATAGTCTGCTCTTGAATATTATTTCAATTTTATAGAGATATGAACATAATTGTATGGGGTCGATTTGAGCTGCCTTTAGAGTTCGATAAGATACATGTTTTTTTAATTGAATTTCATGCGAATATTGACTTTTTGTCCTCTCTATAAACTTAATATACTCTCACTTATATGAAAAACAATTTAAAAAGTTGGTAGCTGACTTATCCGTTCCGTTCCTGCTTCTGTAAATTCATATGACTATATTGAAATGTAAAGCTTACCCGCACCAAAATGACTATTTGACAGAAAGGCTGCTCGTTGAGTTGCACCAAAGGAAACTGTTTTTACTCTTTTTTTATTTAGCTGGTAGTTTTTCATTATTATTAGAATAATAATTGGGATTAATGTATTACATTTCATTATCATTGTTACTCCCCTTTAAAAACATTATAAAGTTACTTCCCCTATTTTCATTGCGCCATTAGAAAAAAAAGCAGAAATATAAAAGTATGCTTCTCCTTTAAAATCAATTGTTTTATAGTGATTTTGTTGATTAAATCTTTTTTGAAATGCAACACAGCATATGACAGCATAAGGCACTGATGAATCATTTCGGACATTGTCAGTCATTCTCTCAGATTTTGGAGTTGGAAACTGTGTTACAGTACTCTTGATCAGGACATTGTTCTCCCTGATAAAATTTCTGCAAAAAGCAATTTGATAACACATTTGTACTGGGACAATTTCCATCTAATCCATCTAAATAACAACCCATACTGCACACAGAATTGTCATTCAAGAAAGAGAACAGCCGTAAGATGATGATGATGACACTAAAAGAGAAAAACCATCCACTAATATATCAAATATACAGGCGACTAAGGCACGCTTTGTTAAATACAATCCTGAAGAATTAGCTAAATGCTTAATTATTGGGAAGTAAGAACCATTTATCAATACTTTTCGACAAAGGAAATGTTTCGGGTTTTGCTGTTTCATCTGACTTTCTCTGGTTCATGTGTACATGACAAGCAGATTGTTCCAAGTTGGGCTGGCTGGATCTCTCTAACCTCTGAGTTGCAAGATCAAACATCCTCTACAGAAGAGTACATGTCTACCAATGTACTTTAATTGCCCAAAGTACAAAAAATGCCAATGTTCAGAAAATTCTAGAAATTTCAAGTGTTTCAAGAGATGCACAGGAGCTTGAAATTCTATCAATAATCGCTCAAAAGTCCGATCTAAAAAAATCCATTTTTTTATATATAGGTATGGATTTTTTTTAGATCGGACTTTTGAGCGATTATTGATAGAATTCCAAGCTCCTGTGAGAGATGTAAACCAACAGTACACATTTGTGACCTTTGATTTGGCTGCTGCCGAAAGGCATATTCTTTAGTATGGAAAATCCAACTAAGTACAGTGATACTATCAAACATGAAGGGGCTTTTCGTTTGCTAGGTTCATACCTAAGGGCAATTGGCAAACGCCTTCGTGGAAGTTGTTTCTCAGAAATCCTGATAGAGAAGAGTGAATGTGTTAATGTGCTTACAGTTGAAGCTCTCGAAAGACTGCTTTTTATGATCCCCGAAAAATTTCGGGGGAGCATATAGTCGCCGCCTTGTCCGTCCGCACTACCGGATAGGGGGCCATCTAACTGTAAACAGAACAAAAGAGAACAATAGAGTTCATTCCGTAACAATAGAGTAAGGGGCCATTGGCCCTCTATTAAACAATAGAAAATAACAAAAGAAATGGCCCCTTGTTCCATTTCGGCCGGACGTCCGTCCGTCCGTCTTTTCGTCCGTCCGCACTCACAGGACAGTAATTATGTGGCTAGAGGGACAATAGGTAACTGTTCTTTCTCTTTGATGTCATTCATTCCGTAAATGCTTTTGTGTGGCTAAAAAGAACAATAGAGAAAACAATAGAGTAGCCACATTATTACTCTCCTGTTAGAACTTCCGTCCGGCTGTCCGTCCGTCCGTCCCCTTTTCTTGTCCGGGACATAACTTTGAAACAACAAGAGGTATCAACATGAAACTTTGTAGGTAGATAGATCTCATTGAGTAGGTGTGCAGTGCACAAGAACCGTAACTCTGCCTTGCTTTGCTTAATTTTTGAATTTTTCCCCTTTGTTTATTTTTACACTTTGAACTTTGTCCGGGACATAACTCTAAAAGTATAAGAGGTATCAACATGAAACTTTGTAGGTAGATAAATCTCATTGAGTAGGTGTGCAGTGCACAAGAACCGTAACTCTGCCTTGCCTAATTTTTTAATTATCCCCCTTTGTTTATTTTACACTTTGAACTTTGTCCAGGACATAACTCTAAAACTATAATAGGTATCAACATGAAACTTTGTAGGTAGATAGATCTCATTGAATAGGTGTGCAGTGAACAAGAACCGTAACTCTGTCTTGCCTAATTTTTGAATTTTCCCCCTTTGTTTATTTTACACTTTGAACTTTGTCCGGGACATAACTCTAAAACTATAAGTGGTATCAACATGAAACTTTGTAGGTAGAAAGATCTCATTGAGTAGGTGTGCAATGCACAAGAACCGTAACTCAGCCTTGCCTTATTTTTGAATTATTCCCCTTTGTTTATTTTTACACTTTGAACTTTGTCCAGGACATAACTGTAAAACTATAAGAGGTATCAACATGAAACTTTGTAGGTAGATAGATCTCATTGAGTAGGTGTGCAGTGCACAAGAACCGTAACTGTGCCTTGCCTAATTTTTTAATTATCCCCCTTTGTTTATTTTCACACTTTGAACTTTGTCCAGGACATAACTCTAAAAGTATAAGAGGTATCAACATGAAACTTTGTAGGTAGATAGATCTCATTAAGTAGGTTTGCAGTGCACAAGTATTGTAACACTGTCTTGCCTACTTTTGGAGTTATTGCCCTTTGTTCATTTTGACACTTTGAACTTTGTCCGGGACATTACTCTAAAATTATAAGAGATATCAACATGAAACTTTGTAGATAGATAGGTCTCATTGGGTGGAAGTGCAGTGCTTAAGAATCATTACTCTGCCTTGCCTTATTTTGAAGTTATTGCCCTTTTGTTTATTTTTACTTTTTGACTTTTGTCAATGCTTAAATGCTTAAAGAACCTAAACAAAGCCTGGTCTAATTTTGGAGTTATTGCCCTTTGTTCATTTTTGCACTTTGAATTTTACCCGGGACATAACTCTGATATCATCAGGAAACTTTATATATAGATAGATCTCATTGAATAGAAGTGCAGTGTAAAAAACATAACTCCGCCTTGCCTAATTTTGGAGTTTTTGCCCTCTAATGTTCATTTTTTTTATACCTTCCTGTGTCCAGAACCATCTCGGGGAGCATCACCCGGTTCAACCGGTTCTTGTTGAAGATTTTGTAGCAGCAGCTATCCAAATCCATAACTCTAGTGCATTGGGAGATATTAACCAAGTGTTAAATGTGCTAGCTGAGAATCAAAGACGTGAACACCTTGTAGATGTGTTAGCTAATGAATCTGTTTTTGAACTTTACAAGAGGTCTCAAGAGTTCAAGGAAGACGGCACGGTTTTGAATGGATCTATTGTTAACATTTGGCTGGTTCTTCGTTTTATGAGAGTACTGAAGGAAAATGATCTTGACCTATACATATCAACATTATAAAATATGTTACAATTATTCTTTGCATATGATCATCAAAACTATGCAAAATATCTATCTGTATATGTTCTTATGTTAGTAAAGTGATTCAACACACCCAGGATCAAGAGAGCTTCTTCAAAAATGCTGTTAATATAACCATTGAGCAAATAATAAACAGACATGCAAAGTCTCGTAGAGGCATAATAGGATTCAGCAGAATCTTCGCTGCCTACTACAGATGGAGTCAAACACAACACTCGAGATCCAGCTATGTTGAGGCTACATTCCGCATGGCCGGCATATCATCAGTGGATTCTTCTACACACATTGATACACAATCAGCAAATATAGCTGGATTTGAAAAATGTCACGAAACTCAAAGAATCAATAACTAATTTTATGAATTCATTTGTAACAGATAATAGGGATGTGTTGTTCTGTTTCAGTTCAGGGGCTCCTGCACCAGAAGAGATCGAAAAGAGTCTGCTTGATGCCTATCGAAATGGACTTGAGGCACACAAAAAGCTCGCCCTGGATGATAAAACTGTTAGTTTTTATGCGCCACTGAAGAAGCAAAACTGAAAACCCTTTGCCGATACAAAGAAAGTTAAGAAAGTGACATGAACTCAGAACAATCTTATCGAAGTTAAGGCCGCTGGCAATGTCTTCGTCAGCTTATCATGTTATCAGAAGGATATGACATTATCCTTAAAAAGACACTAACGTACCCGCTTGGACCAGTCCCTTGGTCTCTAGCTTCAACAGATGGCTTACCAACAAAGACTGCCAAGGCAAAACTAATGCATGATCTTGAAGGCGATTATACAATGATCAGAGGCCAGGTAACAAAAACATAATATACATATATCTTCAAGCACTTTCTTGTCTCCCTTCAACCTTTTAAGGCGCGCTGAAAAAGATTTTGAGATTTTGCCAATGTGAGCGTGCAGGCTTTGTGACAGATACGTACAAAGCAGAATTTATCAAATCTGCAGAAAGGTCATGAAGAGGAATGAGTGATACATACCTGATAAAATGCAACAAAACTAAAGTTTTGGTAAACTGGAAAGGTTTTTTTTTTGTAATAATAATAAAAATAAGAAACAATTGATAAGATTGATATTAGAGGAATTGTCTAAAGTTAAATATGCAGGGAAATTGTACGGAAGGAGAATCTTGTGCTTGTGAATTTTGTTTGTTTGTTTGTTTGTTTCATTTTACGCCTTTTCCCAACAGTATTTCAGTCATATAGGCGGGTAGTTTCTTAACCATCGTTCCTGGAGAGTTACACTAGTACTAGACTACCTTCCTCCATGCTAAACTACCAAAGCATCTCCCGGGGATCAAACCCAGACATGTGTATTCCTCCAAAGTAAAGATGGAAAAGTAAAAGTAATATCAGATCTACATACGTCTCAGGAGGAAGCCGATACCAGAATTATGCTACATATGCAACATGCGGCTAAAATGATGACCAAACAATAATTGTACTTTCTCCTGATACTAATGTTATGGTATTACTTCTAACGTTAGCACAGTCTATCAACAGTTTAATACTTTTTGACACTGGTGTGGCTAATTATAGAAGACTGTTAAAAGTAAATAAAGTCATTGATAGACTAGGAGAAGATCTTTGCAAAGCATTGTTTGGGCTACTTAGTTTCACCGGATGTGATACCACGAGCCCTTTTTTATGAGGAGGGGGAACTATAACCAGTTTTCAAGAGAATGGGCAAGACTGTTGATATTCAAGAAGAAGATTTCAAAATTCTATAACAGTTTGTTTGCATTTTATACAGGAAAGACAAATAAAGTGTCATAAATAAGTTACGCGTTGACATTTTCAGACAAACGTTTAGACCAAATGCAGACATACTTACAATTACCTATGTTATTGACTTGCGTTCAATACCACCATATCTTTTCACATTAAAGATGCATATTTTTAGATCAAATTACCAAGTATTTGTGTGGTCAATTCCCAACTATTCCAAGTCCTGATAGATATGGGTGGAATACTAGTACAACCGGAGGTCTCACATATACAATGTACCTGGACAGAGGGAAATACACTACCACCAGAATTAATTGAAATCATAGCTAATAAAAATGCAAGTTAAGTGTTAGAAGATGATTAAAATGAAGAAGGTGCTCTAGAGGAAATTGAGATGGAAATTTATATTGATGTCATTTTCGAAGAAGATTTCGAGTAATAAGTAATATGTGACGAAAAAGCTATATTGTAAAACATTGGAAGTGGGGGGGGGGGGGGTAATTTATATCTTTTAATAGCATTATAATTAAACCAAATTGAACAACAAAAACTCTATTTAACTTCTATAATATTTATACAAACAATTTTTTTATAATTAAGTGATGGTTTGCTTTTTTTTCAAATATAACCACAAAGTTTATGTTAAAATGTTAATAAAATAACGTGAAAATGGCGGCCATTTTGAATTTGGCGACCATTTTGAAAAGCAATAACATCAATTAATTATGAAGTAAATCATTTTAGAGACCTTGCCTATGATCTAAAACAAAAGCCGACCACATAGCAATTTATTTGGTTAAAAAATTAATGGTTATTTCAATTAGGCTGTTTATTAAGAAATTATGACAAGGGCAGATAATTCACATTGGCTTGTGTCTTAATGGTAAACGTTTCAGTCAGACAACAACTTGCAAATGTCTTCCTATATGTTTATCTTTAAAACTACATGGGTCCCATAAAATACCCAGAGGGGGTAACCTTTTCCATTTCTAGCTCATACTCTACAATGACGACATTATGATATTGCGACAATGCGATAACGTACTACGGAATACCGTTAGGGCAATCGTGGTTAAACTTTATAATCTGGAGTGCGATGACGACTGTACGATAGTGCGATGGCGACAGTACAATAACACAGTGGCGACAGTGCGATAACGACAGTACTGTATGCGACAATGCGATGACGAGAGTGAGATAACGCGAGGACGAGAGTAAGATAATGCGATGGCGATAATACGACAGTGCGATAATATCGCGGTATAGTACTATCACCATCGCGTTATCTATGAAAAAACTACCTTACCTTCTTCACTATTAACAATGGTAACCGTACATTCAACATGTCATTGGCAACTTTTAAGCGACTTCTACGCTCGGCTCACTTATTCATCTCTGTGGCGAATACAAGTATTCGACGGCAAATTCTCACCATATTATGATTCTTTTTAACCCATAGCAAACTTACTTTTTGTGTGTGAAGGACTGATGGACCCTCATCAAGCTAATACATTCGTATACATTATTGTTTTAATATACAATGATCTTTTTATGAGTTTGAATTCAATCGGTCCCGAAATCGTGACCGATCGGTTCCCTATCTCTTTTCCTTCCCCCGATTTCTTAATTAGTACCCGTAAACAAATATTTTAATCATTTCAACAATGTAGTAATAAGATAATCATTTTAATTATGTTTGTCGTTTTTCGTTTTGCCATTTCAAAATAAATGTATTCTAGTCTTAATGAATGGTCCATCCGCCCTTAAAAATAAATCCTACTATAATTTAGATTATATACAGCCTGTAATAATGAGCAGCTGCGAACTTTAGTTTGATGGTAATATTTGCTGAATCTTGAGAAAGTTGATTTACCGGTTTTCTTTGTATCTTGAAATATCAGGGGAAAAAATGAGAACATTTTAAATGAAAATGTTTGTGGACTAGTAGGCTCGAACTTTAGGCAATTGAAATGAAAGCTCCACGCTTTATTCACTGATCTACCGTTACAAGTATTACTAAGTTTGCGCCAAGGTAACGGATTTAACTATTAATCATTCTTGAAAGACGGATTTTCGTAAAACGAACATATTACTAATGTAAGATAGGATATTCAAATGCGCGCTAAAATGTATGCAAAATGTCAGGCCATTCTAAAATAGGACAATAACTGCAGAACTTGAAAGCGTCAAAAAGGTAATAGATAAATAAAAAGCAGATTAATTACACCAACTAAAATCTATTGTTAATCCCTTATAAAAACGTTTCAAACTCTTGCATCATTACACAAAAAAGGTTGGGAACATAACATCTCGAGACACAAGGCTTTACAATGGATAAGCTAGTGTCCTGTAATTGTGATCCGTCGTAATCTGGTCATTGTCCAAACAATTAATTCTCATAAATATTGATTCTCGATACTTGTATAATACTGCTCTTGAATAATCAATTGAAAATATTTAAACGTTCTCCCTAGCTAATGCATTTATAAACATTCCGGGTGATTATGTTTACATTTACACTTCTCAGAAATGCTTTCCCTTCTGGCGTAAAACACATTCTTAATCTACTTGTAAACATTTCTGCTGCAGAAGATTGTATTTGAACGCTATATTCTGGTATATAAAGACTGATCTACAAACATGAATAACACCACAACAGACGCCCTGATTCAAGCTGATGATTGTTTTCAAAATGGAGGCGGAAAATTAAGAATTATACGTATGACTGTGTATATATCTGTGACGCTGGCATCATACTTTGGAAATATTCTAATTCTCGTCAGTTTAAAGAAATTTTCGGATTTTCTAAAAGGAACACCTTACATCTTATTAGGGAATTTAGCTGTAGCAGATATACTTCTAGCTCTTGGACTTTCCCTCCAAATCTTCCGAATTATTGTTCAACCCATAGAAGGTGAAATGTTCTTCTGTGCAATAAACATGTGCATTATTGGAATATCTATCACAGCTTCTGGATTTTTATTAATGTTTATATCGGTCGACAGATTTTGTGCAATTGTGTTTCCAATGAAACATTTAATTCGTTCCACCAAAGTAAGGCGTAGACGGATAAAACTAGCATGTGTGTGGTTTGCTTCTGCGTCTTTAATATGTGTGATGATATTTTACAATTTTATACCATCAGAATACAGCATCTGCGATCACTGTGACACGGCACCTTTTGGCATAGCGCTTGCCTTAGCTGTGTTCATGACACTACAATTCATTATGAATATCGTAATGTGCTTAATTGTGATTTGGAGCTTAAAATCAAATACCATGTGTAAAGAAATGTATAAGAAAAGTTTGGTAAAGTGTGCACTGTTGATTAGGGTGTACATAGTTTTTGCGTTGTGCTGGTCGCCCTACGTCGTGACGATAATTTTAATGGCGGTATCAACCGATAAAGAAAAGTACGCAGAAGCGCGTGCTTATACAATTATGCCCGGTCTAATGAACTCGTCGATGAATTGGATAATTTATAGTCTGTCTAACCAGAAACTTCGAGACTCATTCAGAAATGTCTTACTTTGTAAGAATTCAAGACAAATGCATGTTTCAAATTATAACAGGGAAAAAAAAAAAGAGCCGGATCCCCACCCCGTCCATGTCACCACCCCCAAAGAAGAAAACATTTATTTTCTGTTTTAATATTAATATAGTAAACTGGCTAATAAAAAAGTTAAAAATTTATGACATTACATTTGGGAAAAAATCCCCATCCAAAAAAACGTGTTGGAAAAATTTACCTGGGAAAATAAAAAAAACCGAAAATCGCGGTTTACGAAAAGAAAACCCAAAAAAAGTGCATTTTGGGGACCCCGGGATGGAAACCCCAAACCGGGATGTTAAAAATTTCCAAATTTTGTAAAATTTGCCCAAATCCCAAATTTAAAGAGCCGCGCCATGACCAAAAACTAACCCTTTGTGCGTTTGCGAAACCCGCATGGATCCAGGCCAGCCTGCGGGATCCGGCCCCCGTCTGGGCAGGATCCATGCCGTCCGCTTACAAACCCTATAACAAGCAGAGAAACTGATAGCGAACAGCATGGATACTGATCAGACTGCGCGGATGCGCAGGCTGGTCTGGATCCATGCTGGTCGCAGACACATTATGTTGGTTTTGTCATGACGCGGCTCAAATGAGGATACTTCACATACACGCTATGGAGCAAGTTCACACTTGGAGGTGAAAGCTAAACATGGTCTGTCATAGGGTATATTTTGTCTCCGGTCCACAATTTGTTCATCGTTCAAGGGATTTTGAAATTACTTGCCACAAATGTTCACAATAATTGGACGACGTGTCATGCACAACAACCGGACCTATACCTTCAAGGTCACACTTTGGGGTCAAAGCTTATCATGGTCTTTTTCAGGGTATGTTTTGTTACCGGTCCATAACTTCTTCATCATGACATCACTTGGCACAAATGTTCACAATAATAAGACGGCGTGGTATGCACAACACCTGGAGACTTAAACTTGACGCTGATGGTCCATTTGTGATTAAGTTTTGTCATGATAATCAACTCCGACAATATGTAGAAATGCCAACATTGGGAAGAACATTGGACTTGATTATCGAATCTGATAACATGCAGTGCACTAGTAGAGTGATTCCATTTTCTTACACCGACCATTTCATGACTATTTTATTTGTTTTCTAAATAGTTTATATAGATTTTTATTTGTCACATTTTGAGGTTTTGAAATAGTAATAACAACTTACAAATGTATTTTGTTGACACATACACAGGAGTGTTTTCATTATATTTCTTAAATAAATTTATTGTTGCATGTGCAGATCTAGCATTGATCAAAATTTTGCATTGAAAGTCCAAATCCATACCTTAATCTTTTGAAATAGCACAATTTCATGCTGCATGTAATTACATTATGTTTTAAATTATTTATGTACATTATATGCTTAATTTTATCATGTCACAATTTTATTGTATGGTATGCTCTGTAAAGTAAAAGTTTTTAGCTATTCCTAATGTTTTAATTTTGTATAAATGCTAAAATTCCTGTCCATCGCTAAGGTTTTACTTTGTGTTAGAAACTGCTTGCTACTCTTGTTTCCTACTAGACTCACAGACGCAAGTGGAAACAGGATTTTTTTTTTACACAAATGCAACAATTAATATCATTTCAACCTGGTAATGTTATAAAGTGGCTACAAGATTTACAAGGAATATCTAACCTTCATTTTAAAGAGTTGGGTGTAGAAATTTTTTTAAAAGTCGGGAAATAATGATTTAAAAAGTCCCCTTACAAATTTTAGAATGGCTTTTGTTGGGGAAAAGGTAAATGTTTAAAAAAAGTTTTGTATTGTTGTTATGAATTGTACAATTTAAAGAGACTTTAAAAAAAAGATTAAAAATTTAAAACTTTTCCTTTTGGCGGGGGGCGTTGGTAAAATCGTTTTTCAAATTTTTTGGTTTTGATTAAAGGGTTTTTAAACTTCAAAAAATAAAAAGATATTTAAAAAAAATTATATATTGACTTTAACTTCACACCTATAATTGTTCCCATGATTTACCAAATTGTGATAGTTTACAGCAATCTCATTATTTGAAGAAAAAAAACTTCATTTATTGCATACATATTTTTATATTTTCAAACGTATATTTCAAAAATCATTAAATTTTTATGATATAGACAAGACCAAAACAATTTTTAATACCCCCCTTCTGGGGTTTTTTCCAGCCAAGGGGAAAAAAAACAAGAAAAAAATTACGGGAAACCCGAAATTTTTTAGCATTAAGAAAAATTTTTTTAATTTATTTGTAAAATAAATTTAATATTCTCCCGTACAAACATGATATTTTGTATTATACAATTCCTTGTATTTCTTAAAATATGGGATAAAACCATTCCCTTTTGGGGAAGCAAAAAATGTTCAAAATTTTTCCCCCAGAACAATGGGAGAAATAAAAACGCAATCTACGTACCATTAGTCAATATGTGGAACATTCATTGAATAGACCTTACTCGGGAAGAAAGAGTATTGTGGGTTTTCCCCCAGCTAATGGGGGGGCGGGGGTACAAACAAACGTTTACAATTATAACAGATTTGAAAATAAGCCCAACAGTTCAACTTACCTATTGTGGCTGTTAGCGCACCGTGAAGCTGTAACATTAAAAACAAGAGGGCCATGATGGCCCTGAGGTCGCTCCCCTGTATATAGCCCCCCCCCCCCCCCCCGGCCCAATTTTTTACCCAAGGGCTTTTATTTGTTTAATTGAACAGACTTGGTAGACACCCATAAGAAGATATTTCATGCAAAACATCTAAGTTCTAGCTCATTGGGTTTTTTAAAAGAAGATTTTTTAAGTTTTTACTATACACATATAGTTAAAAACAATGACACCCCATGGGCAGGGCCAGTTTTGACCCCTGGGCTTTATTTGAACAAACTTTTGTTGATATTTACTTTAAGATGTTTCATGCTTAATATTTAAACTCTAGTTATTTGGGTTTTTTCAAAGAAGATTTTTAAGTTTTTGCTATGTATATAAGGAAAATCAATGACCCCCCGGGGCGGGGCCAGTTTTTTGACCCCAGGGCTTTTATTTGAACATACTTGGTAGACACCCATTAGAACATGTCTCATGCTAAATATCTTAGCTCTAGCTCTTTGGGTTCTTTAAAAGAAGATTTTATAAGTTTTTACTATATGCATATAAGGAAAATCAATGACCCCCTGGGGCGGGGCCAATTTTGACCCCAGGGCTTTTATTTGAACAAACTTGGTAGACATTCACTAGAAGATGTTTTCATGCCAATATCTGAGCTCTAGCTCTTACGATTCTTTAAAAGAAGATTTTTTAAGTTTTTACTATATGCATATAGGGAAAATCAATGACCCCCCGGGCGGGGCCAATTTTGACCCTAGGGCTTTTATTTGAACAAACTTGGTAGACATTCACTAGAAGATGTTTCATGCCAAATATCTTAGCTCTAGCTCTTTGGGTTCTTTAAAAGAAGATTTTTTAAGTTGTTACTTTATGCATATAGGGAAAATCAATGACCCCCTGGGGCGGGGCCAATTTGGACCCCAGGGCTTTTATTTGAACAAACTTGGTAGACATTCACTAGAAGATGTTTCATGCCAAATATCTAAGCTCTAGCTCTTACAGTTCTTTAAAAGAAGATTTTTTAAGTGTTTACTATATGCATATAGGGAAAATCAATGACCCCCCGGGGGGCCAATTTTGACCCCAGGGCTTTTATTTGAACAAACTTGGTAGACACTCACTAGAAGATGTTCCATGCCAAATATCTTAGCTCTAGCTCTTACGGTTCTTTAAAAGAAGATTTTTTAAGTTTTTACTATATGCATATAGGGAAAATCAATTACCCCCCAGGGCGGGGCCAATTTTGACCCCAGGGCTTTTATTTGAACAAACTTGGTAGACATTCACTAGAAGATGTTTCATGCCAAATATCTTAGCTCTAGCTCTTTGGGTTCTTTAAAAGAAGATTTTTTAAGTTTTTACTTTATGCATATAGGGAAAATCAATGACCCCCTGGGGCGGGGCCAATTTTGACCCCCAGGGCTTTTATTTGAACAAACTTGGTAGACATTCACTAGAAGATGTTTCATGCCAAATATCTAAGCTCTAGCTCTTACAGTTCTTTAAAAGAAGATTTTTTAAGTGTTTACTATATGCATATAGGGAAAATCAATGACCCCCCCGGGGCGGCCAATTTTGACCCCAGGGCTTTTATTTGAACAAACTTGGTAGACACTCACTAGAAGATGTTCCATGCCAAATATCTTAGCTCTAGCTCTTACAGTTCTTTAAAAGAAGATTTTTTAAGTTTTTACTATATGCATATAGGGAAAATCAATTACCCCCCGTGGCGGGGCCAATTTTGACCCCAGGGCTTTTATTTAAACAAACTTGGTAGACACTCATTAGAAGATGTTTCATGCCAAATATCTAAGCTCTAGCTCTTAGGGTTGTTTAAAAGAAGATATTTAAAGATTTTTCTTTCGGTTGCCATGGCAACCAGAGTTCTGCATGGAATTAAATTCTTTGAACAATTTTAAAGGTGACCACCAAAGGAACATTCCTGTGAAGTTTGGATGAAATTGGCTTAGTGGTTTATGAGGAGATGTCATTTAAAGCAAAAGTTTACGGACGGACGGCCGGACGCCGGACGGACGGACGCCGGACGAAAAGCGATCACAAAAGCTCACCCTGTCACTTTGTGACAGGTGAGCTAACAAGAGGGCCATGATGGCCTTGAGGTCGCTCACCTGTATATAGGCCCCCCCAACCCCCATCCCCCCCAACGTTGCAGGGCCAATTTAACCCAAGGGCTTTTATTTGCACAAACTTGGTAGACACCCATAAGAAGATGTTTCATGCTAAACATCTAAGCTCTAGCTCATCGGGCTTTTTAAAAATACACATATAGTTAAAAACAATGACACCCCTGGGGCCGGGTCAGTTTTGACCCCAGGGCTTTTATTTGAACAAACTTTGTAGACACTAATACTAGAAGATGTTTCATGCTTAATATCTAAACTCTAGCTATTTGGGTTTTTTCAAAGAAGATTTTAAGTTTTTGCTATACACATATAAAGAAAATCAATGACCCCCGGGGCGGGGCCAATTTTGACCCCAGGTCTCTTATTTGAACAAACTTTGTAGACACTCACTAAAAGATGTTTCATGCTTAATATCTTAACTCTAGTTATTTGGGCTTTTTCAAAGAAGATTTTTTAAGTATTTGCTATACACATATAAGGAAAATCAATGACCCCCAGGGCGGTGCCAATTTTGACCCCAGGGCTTTTATTTGAACAAACTTGGTAGACACCTATTAGAACATGTTTGATGCTAAATATCTTAGCCATAGCTCTTTGAGTTCTTTAAAAGAAGATTTTTTAAGTTTTTACTATATGCATAAAGGGAAAAACAATGACCCTCGGGGCGGGGCCAATTTTGACCCCAGGGCTTTTATTTGAACAAACTTGGTAGACACTTATTAGAAAATGTTTCATGCTAAATATCTTAACTCTAACTCTTTTGGTTCTTTAAAAGAAGATTTTTTAAGTTTTTACTATATGCATATAGGGAAAATCAATGACCCCCTGGGGCGGGGCCAATTTTGACCCCAGGGCTTTTATTTGAACAAACTTGGTAGACACCTATTAGAACATGTTTGATGCTCAATATCTTAGCCATAGCTCTTTGAGTTCTTTAAAAGAAGATTTTTTAAGGGAAAATCAATGACCCCCCGGGGCGGGGCCAATTTTGACCCCCAGGGCTTTTATTTGAATAAACTTGGTAGACACCCATTAGAACATGTTTCATGCTAAATATCTTAGCTCTAGCTCTTTGGGTTCTTTAAAAGAAGATTTTTTAAGTTTTTACTATATGCATATAGGGAAAATCAATGACCCCCCGGGGCGGGGCCAATTTTGACCCCAGGGCTTTTATTTGAACAAACTTGGTAGACACTCACTAGAAGATGTTTCATGCCAAATATCTAAGCTCTAGCTCTTATGGTTTTTTAAAGAAGATATTTAAAGTTTTTTCTTTCGGTTGCCATGGCAACCAGAGTTCTGCAAGGAATTAAATTCTTTGAACAATTTTTAAAGGTGAGCACCAAAGGAACATTCCTGTGAAGTTTGGATGAAATTGGCTTAGTGGTTTATGAGGAGATGTCATTTAAAGTAAAAGTTTACGGACGGACGCCGGACGAAAAGCGATCACAAAAGCTCACCCTGTCACTTTGCGACAGGTGAGCTAAAAATGTTTGCACTTGGAGATTAGCTTGGAAAACCCCACATTTGCAGAATTCAAGGTATATATCAGTATTATACTGAACTATTTCATAAGATTTTAGGTGATGTGTTTTAGCAAGTCATAAAGACAAATTACCACAGTCATAAAGGTTTTGCCAATTTCATCAATTTTACCAGTGATCCATATCAATCTTATAAAGGACTGCATACAAAAGATCTTTTTTGTTAACTGTACATTTTAAATGAAGTATAGTTGTAAACCAAGCCAACTTTGTGAAATGGATTTGCCCTGCTTATTAATTTGGAGAGGTCCATTTGAAAATTAAGGGATTTCAGTAACAAAATACAACAAGAGCTATCAATAGGACAGTGCACTCGACCGTTCTCAATGCTTGATAGTAAAACAAGAGCCTGGATAATGAAGAGTTTTCTATGTTCATAAGGGTGTCACTACGTCCCAACCTTCTCACAAAAACTAAACTTATGTGTGAAGCTAGCTCCTAGGTGATTACAGTAAATCTCCCTATACTTCAAATTGTCCAGCTTAATACTGAGCTACCAACAGTATAAAGTCTGGTCAGAATACATGGAAGTACATGCTGGCCTAGCTCTATAACTGTGGCAAAAGCTTGTCACTTTCAATTTCTGAAGGTTAACTCAATCAAAATGATAATGGTAAGTCTACAATGTGGTAAGTCTACCATGTAAAAGTTATGTTATATGAGCCGCGTCATGACAAAACCAACATAATGGGTTTGCGACCAGCAAGGATCCAGGCCAGCCTGCGCATCCGCGTAGTCTGATCAGGATCCATGCTGTTCGCTTACAAACCCTATAACAAGTAGAGAAACTGATAGGATCCATGCTGGTCAGAAACCCATTATGTTGGTCTTGTCATGACGCGGCTCATATTTATTTGAATCTAGTAAGCTATCTATCATGATAAAGTCACATAAAATCATATCTCTTGTTTTTTTCGTAACTATAAGATTGTGACAAAGACCACATCTATTAGAGACAAAAACAGATTGTTATTTAAGAATGATGGTTTTTATTGATGATTTCTTGCAGATAATGTAGACATACTCTGGTAACAAAAACTGACATTTAGAAACGCTTAAATCTTTCTGTAAGCAAAACAGATCTAGCTTCAACACAAATATAGATGTAACATCGTAGTTAAACACATGATTCTATTTCAAATTATCATCCACATTTTCATCATTTTCCACTTCTTCTTTGTCAGTGTTTTGTTCTATATAGTCTATATTTTCACTATTCTCAGTTGTTATATTTTCACTATTGTCACTTGTTATATTTTCACTATTGTCTGTTGTTATATTTTCACTATCATTGTCTACATCTGTTTCAGGCCATGGCATTGGAATAAAATCTCCCGGTGAACATCTTTTTATACATTTGAATAAATTTCTGTAAAATAAAACAAGATGCAGATCATGTAAAGAAAATGAAAAGACTTAAATGGATTCTATATTTAATTATGCTCACCTTACCAATAGTAAAATGTAGATAAGAGTTTTTGGAAAAGTCAGATAATTTCTGACTCACATGTAATAATTCATATAACTTAGCAAAGGCAACTAGACAATGAATTACTGTTAACAAAATATCTAAACTCACAGCAAAATTAAACTTTAAGTTTTTCCTTTTTAAACATCTTCTAGAAAAAGCTATTTAATTAAATATTCAAAGTACAGGATTTTTTAAGAGTGCCAAATAACAAATTCAGAGCTAGCCCTTTGAATTTAAAAGACGTTTTTATAGCTAGCTTTGTCTTTGACAAATCTATGAAACAAAAGTGAAGCATAAACTTTATTTAACTTTAATAGAGAACCACAAGCCTAAAACTGTGTACTATGAGGCATGAAAATTTACATGTGTTTAACATACAAGTCACCCTTTCAGCCAGACCAATTTTAACCCATAGGGAATGATCTATTAACATTTGTGATGTTTCAAACAATATACCTAGTTTCAGGAAGTTACAGTTTTTTCAAGTATATTTTTAAAGATTTAATCTTTAAAATCTATTTTAAGCTACACAGATTTAATTCAAATTCATTTATATATAAACTTTGTAGAAGCCTCCCAAAAGATGAATCTTGTGAAGTTTGGTCAAAATCTGCTTACAGGCTTCTTATTAAAAACTGTTAAAATGACATATAAAAGACTCTAAACAATCACAAAAGTTCACCTTTAGTCCATTAGAGTGCTTCTATAAATAATTTAGATTCAAGTGGCATATATGACCATCTGAGGATATATAATGAGTGAACTTATGAATCAAATACCATTATTCCTTTCAATTCAATAATTTACAGTGCATGGATAATAGCAATCTGGCTAAAGTTCAGATTAAATGTGCTGCATTATTTAGAGTTGATTTTAATCAGATTGGAATAATAAATAACTTAAACAGCCCAAGGAAAGTTTTAAGTGCCACAAGTTGCAAACTAAAATTCAACAAAGGGCCATAATTCTGTTAAATTTGGTCGCAACAAAAATTCCTTCCTTTACTACCATCTACACTTTAAGGTTGTTCATCCCTGGAAGTTTAAGCAAAATCTGCCATCCGGTTTAAGAGGAGTTGCGTTCACAAAATTTCTACATAGTGAAAAAATCAACAAAGGGCCATAATTCTGTTAAATTTGGTCGCAGCAAAAATTCCTTCCTTTACTGCCATCTACACATTAAGGTTGTTCATCCCTGGAAGTTTAAGCAAAATCTGCCATCCGGTTTAAGAGGAGTTGCGTTCACAAAATTTCTACATAGTATATAGTGAAAAAATCAACAAAGGGCCATAATTCTGATAAATTTGGTCGCAGCAAAAATTCCTCCCTTTACTACCATCTACACATTAAGGTTGTTCATCCCTGGAAGTTTAATCAAAATCTGCCATCCGGTTTAAGAGGAGTTGCATTCACAAAATTTCTACATAGTATATAGTGAAAAAATCAACAAAGGGACATAATTCTGTTAAATTTGGTCGCAGCATAAATTCCTTCCTTAACTGCCATCTACACATTAAGGTTGTTCATCCCTGGAAGTTTAAGCAAAATCTGCCATCCGGTTTAAGAGGAGTTGCGTTCACAAGATTTCGGGACGTACGGACGGATGTCCGGCCGAAATGGAATAAGGGGCCATTTCTTTTGTTATTTTCTTTTGTTTAATAGAGGGCCAATGGCCCCTTACTCTATTGTTACGGAATGAACTCTATTGTTCTCTTTTGTTCTGTTTACAGTTAGATGGCCCCCTATCCTTATTCAGTAGTGCGGACAGACGTACGAACGGACACTCGGACGGACAAGTGCAACGCTATATGCTCCCACTCTGTGGGGGCATAAAAATATCTATCAAAATTTACCTGTAACATTCAATATAGATTTCTATAATTTACCTGTTACATTCAATTTAGAATAAACAAAGGGGCAGTCTTTTCATGTTTTAGGCAGATTTTTTATTTCATCCTGAACATTTTCCAGTATTAACTGTCAATCACTATTGTAACAGTCAATCTTTTGAAATATATAGAGACAATTCAGTTCAACTTAAGGATGAAAAATAAATGAGCATAATGTCTCTTTAAAATCTGGGTTGAAAGAAAAAATGTCTTCATTAAGGTAGAATGTGTCCTTTCTCTCAAATTTCTAAAGCCTTTATCAACCAAATCAGAGATCTTGATACAATTTTTGCATTTTTTTTCTTGGTATAACAGACTCCCATACACTTAATAACTCACTGCCAATAATTTTTCATTATTTTTTATAACTTTGATAAATAACAATAGCTGTCGGTAGGACAGCAACGCTCGACTATTCTAAGTGCTTGATAGTAAAAAAATGCTTGATACAGTTACCTCCTCCTGTTTACAGGTTGGGGTAATGATGGTGAACAAGTGTGCAAAGTTTCAAAGCCATATGTCAATGGACTTTGAAAATATTTTAACTATTACAAAAACTTTAACGTAAATTCTAAGTCGAAAAAGGGGCATAATTCTGTCAAAATGCTTGATAGAGTTACCTCCTCCTGTCTACAGGTTGGGATCAGGATGGTGAACAAGTGTGCAAAGTTTCAAAGCCATATGTCAATGGACTTGGAAAATATTTTAACTATTACAAAAACTTTAACGTAAATTCTAAGTCGAAAAAGGGGTATAATTCTGTCAAAATGCTTGATAGAGTTACCTCCCCCTGTCTACAGATTGGGGTCATGATGGTGAACAAGTGTGCAAAGTTTCAAAGCCATATGTCAATGGACTTGGAAAATATTTGAACTATTACAAAAACTTTAACGTAAGTGGTTACGCCGACGCCGACACCGACGCTCGGGTGACTGCAATAGCTCTACTTATTCTTATCTAATAGTCGAGCTAAAAAGAGATTAATGGTTTAAACAATATATTTGTGGTATTGGACTGACAAATCTTGAAATTTTGCATGGTAACAGGGAAAAAGAAATATTAGTAACTGAAATTACAGCTCACCCATGTTATAAATTTGTAATAAAGTACATACCTTGAAGGTTTCTGCTCTGTAAACACAAACTGTCTAAGTGTGCCATCGGGACAACACAAGTGACAATGGCTGTGATTAGTCTTGTGTAAAACACCAGTTAACCTGGGAAATCTTTTATCTGAAGAAACATAACAAGATATTCTTTATCATCATTAGTTGAAACATGTACATGTATGTAGTTAAGCTTAATTGTGTAAAACTCTTATTCAAAACCACTCTTGCATCTGTTTGCTGGAACTAACTAGGACATGTGGTGTTATATGCAGAAACATGGTGGTGGTGGTGACCCCTGTCAGTGTTTAAACCCATGACCAATAGTTTTATGAGCAGAAACCATAATTATTAGCCCATTTCTTTCATTAATTATATGTTAAACAAGAGTTATGCACAGTATAATACTTTTGTTAAGTGCCCTACAATTATCACCCCACAGATATGTGAAGTGTCAAGTGAATACCTTTGTAAAGTTAAAGGAACGCCACTGAAGTTTAATAGCCTAAAATCATAAAATTTGAAATTGTTTCATAAAGCAACTGGTTAATTTAAAATGGAAATGGATGTGTAAATATACTCCGTTTTAAAATGATAATCAATATTATATGGGTTTTAATCTGATTTGTGGGTTAAGCAGTGTAATGATTTTTAATTTGGGGGCAATTTGTGCAATATAATTGATTGACCCTGTGCAAATAATATGACAAAACTCTGTTCACAAATTTCTGGTCCAGACCTACAGTTATACTAAAATCTTGAAAAAAAATTATTTTTTTGGTCCCTTCCCTTTAATAAAAAAAAATTTTTTGCCAACCATGATCAAATAAACATGGAGATTTCTTTTAAAATGGATCACAGAGTTAGTACTTTTAAAATTGCATATAGGACTATAATTAAAATAAAATCCAGTCGATAGTATTTCAAAGTAATCTAGAAGACATCTGCATTGTTTCAAATGAATATATCCAGTTGTATTTTTTTAGACACAAAACTTTTAATAATGAATTTTAATTATTATAAATTTACAAATGGTTATATTTCAGCCAAAATCAATGCTAGAGTAATTAGTCTTTCAAAACCATACCCATATAATTTTTCATGAGACGTGTGTGAATTTCTAACAAATATCTTCAGTGATTGATGAGAATAATGTTGCAGGCAAAACTTTAATATAAGCCACGTCATGACAAAATCAACGTAATGCGTTTGCGACCAGCATGGATCCAGACCAGCCTGATTAGGATCCATGCTGTTCACTTACAAACCCTATTACAAGTAGAGAAACTGATAGCGAACAGCATGGATCCTGATCAGACTGCGCGGATGCGCAGGCTGGTCTGGATCCATGCTGGTCGCTAACACATTACATGTACATTGGTTTTGTCCTGACGCGGCTCATAATTTTATAAGCTTTATGTTGAGACATGGGTAAGTAGGATACTCCGACTTTTCTATAATGATTCAAACTAAAGAGGTACATCAGAACAGCGATAAATTAAAACACTTAAAGCAAGAACGTGAAATTATACCTTCTTTCTTCTTCCCTTTCTTTAGTACAACATATGAATATCTTTCCAATAATTTGGAGTCCCCTTGACCAAACTATAATATAAAACATTAAACATATCAAGGTATGTATCATATAAAAAACTCACATCTCATTATATTAAGTTAATAAAATTATATACACATTCCTTTGTAGACAATATAAATCAATACTTGAAATGGTATACAGACTTTTAATATGGATCTCGTTTTCTGACAGGAAGCAGTAGCTGGTTGAATCAAGAGGCCAGAGTTCTTAACTTTAGACATTCATTTATTTGAAAAGAAAACAAGAGCTGTCCGTAAGACAGCGCGCTCGACTTTTTTATTGCTTGCCAATAAAAAAAGTTTTTGCAGTAAAAGGCAATACAAGAATCTCTGTATTTTTAAAGTGAACAATGGCCATGAGCATTAAGATATTTAGTGAAGAATTATTTTACTGAATTGTGTGATACCCTTGAACACTGCTTGCCTATAATACAAAACATTGACAGTTAAGGGCCATAATTCAAATAAAATCTTTGACAGAATTACCTTCTCCTGGACATGTTTGGGAATCATGATTGTAAACAAGTATTCCAACTTTCAAATTAATATCTCAAACAGTTCAGTCAAAAAGTGGACTGGTACTAAAAACTTAACCAAGATTCTAAGTCGATAAAAGGCCTTAATTTTTAAAACAAATCCTTGACAGAGTTACCTTCTCTTGCGTACAGATGGGGGTAATGATGTGAAATAGCATTGAAAGTTTCAAAGCAATATCTCAAAGGGTTAAGGCAATAAGTGGATTTTACCCATATTCAATGTATTTTCTAAGTCAAAAAGGGGCATAATTCTGTCAAAAACCTTGACAGAGTTATGTCCTCTTGTCTGTTGATGAAGGTCGTGATGGTAAACAAGTATGGTCAGTTTCAAAGCAATACCTCCAATGGTTTTGAAATAAAGTGAGGTGGTACAAAAAACTTAACCAAGCTCAATACACTTTCTAAGTCAAAAAAGGGCCATAATTCTGTCAAAAACCTTGACAGAGTTATGTACTCTTGTCTGTAGATGGAGGTTATGATGGTGAACAAGTATGGTAAGTTTCAAAGCCATACTTGTAATACTTCTGAAATAAAGTGGGGTGGTACGAAAAACTTAACCAAGGTGTGACGCCGACGCCGACGCCGGGGCGAGTAGGATAGCTCCCCTTTTCGTAGAAAAGTCGAGCTAAAAATTGTAAAATTCAGGTCTTTCCTGAACCTAGGGCCAGGATTTTTAGAACTTTGAATAGGCCATAGGACAATGCAACATATTAAATATCTTAGCTTTAATAATTGTTTCAGCTAAGGAAACCTTAGCAAATGGAACTGAATTGTGATCTTAACATATATGTGAAATTCATATCTTGTTTAAGAGATATTAAAGAAAATGTAAAGTTTGTAAAATTTTAATTTAACCTCTATTCTAGTTCCAGAGTAACAATTTTAAACACCCCTTAACTATCATAAGAATAACAAATCTAAGCTCTACGCCTTGTGGTTTCTGACATAAATAGGTTGAATCTTGACTAACATATTTCAACCTCTGAACTCTAAGGTATGTTTTTGAATTTAAGCCTCAATCTTCCAATACAGGACAGCTTTAATGTCTACTTGTTATTGTTAGAAAAATAAAAAAATACTTACTTCTTCATCAATGTTAAGTCTTCTGTACTCTATGGAGAATGTACATGGAGATTTCCATAACTGTAACTTCGGGCACACTTTTTCATGAGTACACTAAAATAAACAGGGTAAAATTTCTTTTTTATTTGTGTTGTTTACGGTAAAAAAGTCAGCTATAATCATTTTATTGGAAACATCAACACAGTAGCAAGCCAGGATTAAGGTGTTCACAAAAAATTACTAGTAAAACCTTTGACCTTTAAAGGGACTCCACTGAGGTTTTTTGACATGACGGAACTGGAAATAATTTTTTTGAAATTACACCTTTTGATGTAGATCTATACTTTTAACGTCTGTCAAATCAGACTGAGAATAGCACAAACATATGATTTTCTATGTATTTCTTGTATATTTCTTAATTATTTTTTATTTATATTTCTGTTTTAATTGCTCATCTTTACCCATGTTAAAAATTAAAATGTTATATTTTTAGGCTTATAAACGTCAGTGGAGTTCCTGTAAGTGTGCCCTTGACTTTAAAGTTTGGTACCTTTATGTAGATACTGCTGTGTGTCACAATAAGATGTTTCACCATAGAATTATCAATATTTCATACAACAGTTTAAAAGTTATAGAGCCTAATCACCAAATATTTGAGCAGTCATTAAATTTTTGTGTGCTTATTATCACGAACTTGTCCCATATAATGGTAAAACAAGGCATCAAAAATACATGTATATATCATAACTTTGGACATGCTTCATTGTAGAGCAGACTGGCCTTTCTTTATACTGTGGCGTAAAGGATGTGTGGCGGCTCAGTTAAGTGGTAAATGCCTCAGACTAGTAATCTAAGGATTCCTGGCTGCATGGGTTCAAACTACTTCAAGGGCAAGCCCTTGTTTCCAAGAGCAAGAAACTTTACACTCATTGCTAAGTACTGGTTAGTTACAGGAATGGATTTAAAAGTGTTTTAATAACCTTTTAGCTTACAACACAATCAAACTACAATAAACTAGAAGGCGTTTCGTCACAAAAACATATGTCTCCCAAAACAAGGTATAGTACTGATCACTCCTGTGAATTTTGGTCAAAATCCAATCTGCAGTTTGACCTTTGAAAGCCGGTCAAAAAATTTCTATTTATAGCTCTGACATCAATTTTGTGCAGCAAAGCGAAACATCTTGGCGATATGCGCAACTAGGGATGGTACTGATCACTCCTGTGAAGTTTCATTGAAATCCCACTAGTAGTTTGACCTGTTAAAGCTGGACAAGCTAAAAGAGGACAAAAGGATGGACAGATGGCGAAAAATTTTGGGAGACATAATTTGTGTAAATTAACTAAAGCCTGGTTTAGTGCATTAACCCTCAATGCATTTATAATCTTCACTTGAAATGAAAACATGTCTAAGTTCACTTTGATAATCAAAAACACTTACAGGTGAAAATACATGGCCTTCGATCTCTGGATATTCTGCTCTTAGCTGGAAAACAACAAACTTAATATTACATTTTTTATGCCTAAGGTTTTAGTGAAAAAAAAACATTGATGAGGTCATTTTGTGACTTAAATTATGATGAAAAACAAAAATTACTGTTTCAAAACATTTTTTTCTATCATATTATGTAAATATCACACTTTTGATTAACCTGTTGATTATCAACTTTTAAAATGTAAAACCCCATATGAGACTACAGTATGTCTCAGACAAATTGCACTTAAATAGCTGATAAATAAGATACAGTAAAAAAAATGCAGTTATTTGTAAATAAACACATTACATCTGGAAAAATTATAGAGGAAAACTGCTTATCTTAACTGCACACTGGTATTAGCTTGAGATGAGTATTGTGCAGATTTTGTTATCTGTACCTCACTATGTATGCAAGTGAGTCATGTTATGAAGTTGATAAAAAACAGATTTTTGTATTCTTAAGTTAAATGCCCATTTAAATAGTATTGCATTTAGCTACCATCAGGAATTTGCCCAGCAAGTGTTCCTGTATTCTATAAAGGCACTAACCTGTTTCAATGCAAGTAACTGCTATCAACTTTTTCTTAGAGTTCAAAAACATTAGATATATAATTTTGTTTATCTACAAAATTATCAACACATGGGACTGTCTGAGGGATCATGGGTTGGAGCCCTAATCGGGTCACCACCATGTTTCTTCATATGACACCAGTACTGGTTGGTTCCAGGAAGCAGACTCAAAAGTGATCAATATAAGTTGCAAGAACTTGTTTCGCAATCAAGCTTAATGTTTAAACCAATGGCTTCTACAAACTGATGGTCATATGAGCTACGTCACGACAAAACCAACATAATAGGTTTGCGACCAGCTGGATCCTGACCAGACTGCGTGGATGCGCAGGCTGGTCTGGATCCATGGTCATCCACGCAGTCTGATCAGGATCCATGCTAATCGCTTACAAACCCTATTACAAGTAAAGAAACTAATAGCGAACAGCATGGATCCTGATCAGACTGCGTGGATCCACAGGCTGGTCTGGATCCATGCTGGTCGCAAACCCTCTATGTTGGTTTTGTCATGGCGCGGCTCATATGTGATGATATCCTCACCTTGAATATCATTTCTCTAGCTTCCAATATAAGCTGATAACCAGCTGTTGTTCCATGCTCCACCAGGACCTGAAATAATTACAGTTACCATCAAATAGCATGTTGAAAGGCATTCTAGAAGAGAGGTACTTTACTGTCAATGTAAAATCTAATTTAAATATTACCTAAAGGATCAAGTGGAACAAACAATCAACACAGGATAAGTTTTAAGGTTTATTTAGTGATGATAACTGATGTTTCAATGCTCACAAGAATTAATATTAACTTTTAAAGGATATAAAAATATGTATCTCATGAAATACTTTTATAAAATTTATAAATGGTAACATTATGTTATTTCAATAATCTTTTAGGAGATTCTCGAAAGAGTTGTAATACTGAGTTTCTCTGTTATTAAACACACATGAATATTGTTTTTCAACAGAATAAAATGTTTCTTCATACTACTCAGTTTTTTTACTGTTTAGAAATGATTTCATGCAAGGAAAAAATAAAGGAAAAATCAACATATTTCTTTGATAAGGGTATTTTAGAATTATTCTGTGACAAAACTAAACAAAAAAATTTGTAAACTACAGACAGGATATATAAAGTCTGATACAGTTTAACTTTAAATTAAAATTAATTATATAAATGCTGTCTTATTGTAAAATATTGACAAAATCAAGATGTGGCACTGACTATAATTATGAAGCACCACTATGACTGAGAAAGTTCAACCAATTTTCCCTGTCTTTATAATAATTTCATACAGTATACACACATCAGAATACCATTAATATGCACAAAGATGGCAGAATAATTACTTTACTTTGGCCAATAATTATCAAAAATATGCAAATGCTGCTTATACCAATTTACATTAATTAGTGTAATATTATCAGAAAATGAGGGAATTTCAATGTTCACATACAGTTAACCCTGTGTATACACTGTCTTGAGATATGAGAAAATTGGTACAAATTTTACTGGTTTGTGGTCTTAAATACAGGTTTCACTTTGACATTTACAGGGCAACTAGAAATTGCAAAATAACATAAGCTCCAGAACTTGTATATTCCGGGGAGAAATTATTTAAAATAATTTTCCTATGTACTAAGTATTTCCCTATGTACTAAGTATGTCTATGAGTGACCTTGAGATCATTCCTAAAATGTCTGGTCAAAATTTCAAATCAGTTTGAGAAAAATGCAATTTAAAGATGTTGAAAGGGACAAACAAAACCTCCTGAAAAACATCAGCTGATGTAAGTGATGTTACATCCAAAATTTTAACCAATAATTTCGTAAGGTAAAAAAGGGCCATAATTCTATTAATTGTGTCGAAATTCATGTGAGTTATAGGCCTTGGACTGTGACCTGTTATAATCTAAAATGAGTGTATGTTGTAACAAGCAAATATCCTTAGTTGATGAGATATGGTGCTTTTCAAGAAGTTACAACTTTTAACCAAAGTGTTAAAGCTGACACTGACACCAGTATGAGAAGGATAGCCCCACTATAATTCCAAATGAATAGTCAAGCTAACAAATGCTTGGCAGAGCCAGGGTCTTTCAAATAGAATGGTCTGGAGACAGACCAATTTTACGAAAAATGCTGTCTCGGTTGAGTCACATGGTTGGGTTATCATGGCATAGCACATCACCATTCAAAAATCAAATTATAAGATAATGTTTCGTTAAATCAATCAAAAAATTACTAAAAACTAACTCTGACTACACTAAATTATCAGTTTTTGCTTTAAAAGTAACAATTTTATAGATTTGCAATGAAATTAGAAATTTTTCGTTCCCGGTATCAAGGTAAAAATCTTCTGCTCATATTTGAAAATAGGTCCAAGTTTTATGAGCTTTTTTAAATTTATGCATTGTTCAATGACAAAATAGAAATTGATTTTACAGAGAAAAGATGTTACTAAATTGTATCATGTAAAAATATTATAATATTTCACAATGTTATTTTGCAAATATTTGAATGTTTAATTTGGTGCATTTTCAAAATGGCGCCGATTATCGGCAAATATTCTGAACAAACAATCTATGTTTTTTAACAAAGATGGCTCTAAAAAACATCATTTCCTGAAATATTTATCCTTTTCAAAAGTTTAAAGATTTTCATGTCCTTAAAATTTTCATTTTTGCTCTTGTATTTAATATTCGCCCTTTTCTTGAACACTTACATAATTTGCTTATAGCAAACTATACTGATTTATACCGAGACAAGTTTAATTGTAGGGAGAAGGGTTAACATAGTGTGTTTCCAGACCATTCTATTTGAAAGACCCTGGCAGGGCCCAATTCTGAATCATTTTATTATTTCAATATAAGAATACCTTACTCCTACATTTTATTAGAAATACTACAAATGTATATACCAAGTAGTTGTCTGTAAGATCCCATAATAAACTGATTAGATTCAATCTCTCCTCCATACTAGGCTGTTCCAACAGTAAATATGCACTCACCACTAACGGAAACTTGTTCTCTTTATGCTGAAACAAATTATACACTTAAAAACACAATATTTTCCATAAAAAAAAAAAAAACAGATTTTTCAGAAAAGGATATCATGCTTAACTATTATGAATGTGTAGTACTATAAGAGGGCCATGACGGCATTGATTTATTAGCAAAGATCCTTTGATAGAAGTAGTCATAAAATCTTTGATGCAAATGTAGGTAATTTGGTCAAAGATCATACACTTCAGTGTTTGATTTGTATGTACACTAGGGCTGTCATTGATTATCGCAATATCGATATATCAGTGATATCCATCATCCGATACAATATCGATACACATTTTTAAATATTGATACAAGCTAAAATTTGTAAACCTATATTTTTTGCTTAATAAGAGAAGTCACTTTTTCCAGTTTTCATGGCTAACTTGAACTTTAAACTCTGTTTTCAAATGTCAGTGTCAAAAAGAACAGAAAAAAAACATTTTCTGTTAGTTTGTAGTATTTGTAATGTATAATACAAACATGCATAACACCATGATCCCAATATATAACACATGTTTAAATGTATTTAATTGTATCTACTTTCAAAGTTGATATATCAATATATCGTCGATATTTGTCTCTCGATATATCCATACAAAATTTTCCATCAATGACAGCCCTATGTTACATCAACACAGTATATGTCACATGGCGACTTTCCAGTTTTAGAAGACTGAAAGGTGTCCCTCCAAGCAATTTTTCAGGTGCGAATGGGCACCTGAGCAGAATCACTGACGTTCCATAAGCTAGTCGGATAGCTTCCTCACATGAAAGAATCCAAAATCCCTGATGGGATTCAAACCTACAGAGGTAATGGGCAAGTGATGTGAGGTCAATGGTCTTAACCACTCAGCAAATGACACCCCCTACACTTAAGTGTAGTGTAAGAAGTGTAGTGTACAAGTGAATCAAACTTGAGGTTTGAAGCTCCAAACACTTTCAAGGCTGTAGCCATAACCTTTTCAAAATACACCAGTTGTAAAAAATTTTAGCTTAGAAAATCTCCTAACTATGACACTCCTATCATGCTGTATAAGATATAGACTTTTAATATTAGACTTTTGACAGTTAATTGGGTTCGTATAAACCATTTGAAGTTTACATTACAGTAGTCACTAATGCAAACATTTTAAAGTTTATACACAGTCATGTCAAAAATCTGTATTAAAACATAAACAGTTAACTCTAACAGTTTAGAATGTTATGGCTTATAACCATGATTATAACAATACGTTGCTGCGGTCCCTACTCTTATTTTCAAATTTCTCAGATACAACAATATCCAGACATAACAATAAAAAACTGGTGGTCCCCTAAACATCTTTAAAAGCAGAGTTTACTGTAATATAATGCACAAAACAACTCATAACTCTGGTGCAGCCGTATATATTTAGTTAAAAGCAACAAGACTGTCTTAACACTATCAACATAACAAATAAACTATTCTATAAATTAATATTCACCTTTGGTGATGGTAATGACTGTCTGAAATTTACACCATTCATAACTAGTTCCAGAGGATTACGTATATCTGTAAATAACAAAAAAATATAGCATTAAAACAGTTGTAAAGCATTTAAAAAATCACTGACAAAATGTTTATGTCAAAAAGTGTGATATATTTGAGCCGCGCCATGACAAAATCAACGTAATGCGTTTGCGACCAGCATGGATCCAGACCAGTCTGCACAACCGTGCAGTCTGATCAGGATCCATGCTGTTCGCTTACCAACTCTATTACAAGTAAAGAAACTGATAGCGAACAGCATGGATCCTGATCAGACTTCGCGGTTGGTTTTGTCAAGGCTTGGCTCATTTTATTTTCATAATTGCATTTTCTAACAGCTACCTGTTTTTAAAGTTTGTTAAAAAAAAAAAAACATTGCACATCATAATCCAATTAATATTCTTGTTCACAGCCTGTTTTAACTAAAGTTGTCATTGATAGAGACGATAATTGTTTCATATTCAGTGACCTGAACCCTTTCACCAAGTTACTTCTTCAAACCTGATTAAAACATCATCTTTCCTCTAAATAAATGTAATATCATTGCCATAATATAAATCTGTCTCAGGACTTTCTGGATTAGTAACTTTAATCAATAAGAAACATGGGGCTCATTATGAAAAACATACAACAATCTAGCCTTTATTTTACTTTCAAATTTATCCAACATGTGAAATAGGTCAACCATTAGTATTTTTCAGTGCAAGAAGGAAAAACAACTGGTCACAATTCTGTACATTACTATCTGTACATTACTATGGTCAAGGACATAATGTAAGTAAGAGTAAAAATAATGAAGCCGACAGCATAATAGAATTGAAAATAATATATCCTATTTGATTAAATAGCTTTATGATAACAACAGACAGATGGACAGACAGTTCAATTACTAAATGCCAAGTGTATAAAAAGTAATAAACTTTTTTTAGAGATTATATCAAAATATCATACCTTTAGACAATAACTTTCTGGCTAAATCATTCATATAAGTAGATGTATCAACATTGTAATATTCATACACTTCATCAGCCCAAATTTTATTGGCAGCCCTAAAAGAAACATAAAGATTAACTTTAAGTAACATATTAATATTACATGTACATATATGTAAACTGATACATGTTATACAATCATAGTTTTACATTAATTAAAAAGCAGAATGTCTCCAGATTCATGCTAATTTTCATAAAAATTTTGAAAATTTAATTAAATGTATAAATATTTTGAAGTAATATACACATTGCAAACACAACTTACAATCTGTATAAATTATCAAAAAGAGATCAAAATATGCAAAATTAGCCCTCACTGTGTAAGTCACAGCATTAAAATATGGTAAGACTGCAAAATTAGTCTCATAAAACATGTAAATTATTACTTGAATCTTAAAGTTTTCTTTAAACTTTTCTCAAAATCTTAATACATTTTTCTCAATTTTGATTTTCTTGAAATATTTTCATACATCTGGAGGCATGCAGCTTTAATAAAGAGATAATGCAATACTATCTTCCATCATTCTATAGTGACAAAACTTGACACAGCATTCCTTTCAGCTAGGGTCACTTGAGTGCATTCATGAAAATCAGTGCACTTCAACAGTAGCAGGACAATCATAAAACAAACAGAAACTTTTTTGTAGAAAATAAAAGTACCCAGAATATAGATTTTATTATTTCTTTTATGAAAATGTACACATTAATGTTAAATGAATCAAAGTACTGACATAAAGATGATGGTAACTATGGTAACTTGCCACATAAGTAAACATCATTTATAATTCTCTTTTTTTTTAAACAGAGTTATCAGTATGAAAGTTATCAAAAGATGATACATTGCCCTGCTTCAAGAGAATGAGCACAAATGTAGGAAAATTGCCTTTTTATAAAGATGGTCTGTCATTGAAATGGGAGTTGACAAAAACATTTTCATTCAGATGTAACAATATGTATACCTCACTATTGTAAAGAACTATGTGTTATTGTCTTCTTATTTTAATTACTTTATTTTTAATTCTATTTAATATTAAAATGTTAAGAAATATATCAATTGAAATTTTTTTTGAAAATGTCTTAATTTGGTTTACCAACATACTATCATTACATCCTTTTCTTTCTTTTGTTGTTATTTTAAATGACATATCTCAACATTGGAGCAAACTAGCCAAGTTTTTACTTACCATACAGCAGAACCCGTCCCTGAACCAACATTCAGGACAGCATGTGGTGAAAAATCTTTGTCAAGTTTATTAATCTGAAATAAAATATTCAAAATTCAGATTTGAATGAAAACCTCCCATACCTGAAATAATGCATGTACAGCTGCTAGGAAAACTTTTTTGGAAATGCAATGGTCCAGAAAAATTACCATATATCACATACAAGTAGATAAATTCAATTGACATTACTTGCAAGTTTCAAACTCATAGAAGTGCAAAGTGGATGCCAAGCATTTCAATAAAACAATAAATGGAAGAAATCTATAATGAGAATATATGATAGAAGGGTGGAAAATACAAAACAGTGGAAAATAATTTTAGGAAGGCATGAAAATAAAGTGATATATATATTTTATTGTTGTTGTTAGGTTGCACTAACACAGTAGAGGTCATATGGTGGAGGAAGACCTCGGTTCCCCTCAGTGTATTATTTCAGATAAGACAATGCACATGAGTAGAAACACCGATGGTTTGTAAGCTAGCTTGATACTTCTTCACATGAAAAAAATTCAAAGTCCCCAGTGGGGTTCGAACCTACAGCGGTGAGGGGGGCAAGTGGTTTGAAGTCAACTACCTTAGCCACTCAGCCACATATTATATTTAATAGGTACCTCATAAAATATTCTGTATAATACTGTGTAATTTAGTGTCAGTCTGGATGCCATGTAAACTAAGCCGGCATAATCTTTATACCTGAAATAAAAAATCCAAATCAAACATACTTTTTTTCCATTCACTTTTAATTGAACATAATATTAAGTTAACACTTTTAATTAAAATACCAAAAAGAAATGTTTGTTCATAGTCAATTGAGTGACTTTATAAATAGCTTCCTATAAAACAAATCCAGAACAAAATACAGTATATATATTTTCATAACAGGGTAAATACTCACTCACCTGAGTGAAAATGGCTCAAAACCAAAAAAAAATCGCAGGTACCATTTAAGACCCATGATTTATATAGTTTTTTTTTTTTTCAAAATAATACCCTCTAGACAATGCTACATAACTAATACTAGTATTTCAGGTATGAGACTTCTAATGTCAGAAGAATGTTTCTAGTTTGTTTTTCTGTAAATAAGATCACATCAGGGTCCCAAAAGCACAGAATTTTAACCTATGTCTTGAACTAATAATCATACAAATTTTACAAACATTTACTAAAATCAAGCCTAATGCATTAATTCAGAAAGCTTATGATAAGCATAAACTTTCATCATTTTATGTAAAATAAATTCTACAGAAACTATAATAAAAACAATATAATCAAACTTCATTTTTATCCATGTCTATATTAATGAATACAAGAGCTGTCAGAAGGACAGCGCGCTCGACTTTTTTAGTGCTTGCCTATAAAACAAAACTTTGACAGTTAAGGGCACACAAGACTTTAACTAGGAATTTCTAAGTACAAATCAAGAAACATTTTCACAGAGTTATCTTCTCTTGCTTACAGATAGGTCTCATGATGGCACATAAGAACTCCAACTTCCAAAGTAATATCTCAAATGGTTAGGTCAACAAGTGGACAAGAATGAAAATTTTAACTGAGTTTCTAAGTCAAAAAGGGCCATAATTCAAATAAAATCCTTAACAGAATTACCTTCTCCTGCCCATGTTTGGGACCATGATGGTAAACAAGTATTCCAACTTTCAATTTAATATCTCAACCAGTTCAGTCAAAAAGTTGACTGGTACAAAAAACTTAACCAAGATTCTAAGTCGATAAAAGGCCTTAATTTTTAAAACAAATCCCTGACAGAGTTACCTTCTCTTGCGTACAGATGGGGGTAATGATGTGAAATAGCATTAAAAGTTTCAAAGCAATATCTCAAAGGGTTAAGGCAATAAGTGGATTTTACCCATATTCAATGTATTTTCTAAGTCAAAAAGGGGCATAATTCTGTCAAAAACCTTGACAGAGTTATGTCCTCTTGTCTGTTGATGAAGGTCGTGATGGTAAACAAGTATGGTCAGTTTCAAAGCAATACCTCCAATGGTTTTGAAAATAAAGTGAGGTGGTACAAAAAACTTAACCAAGCTCAATACACTTTCTAAGTCAAAAAAGGGCCATAATTCTGTCAAAAACCTTGACAGAGTTATGTACTCTTGTCTGTAGATGGAGGTTATGATGGTGAACAAGTATGGTAAGTTTCAAAGCCATACTTGTAATACTTCTGAAATAAAGTGGGGTGGTACGAAAAACTTAACCAAGGTGTGACGCCAACGCTAACGCCGACGCCGACGCCGGGGCGAGTAGGATAGCTCCCCTTTTCATAGAAAAGTCGAGCTAAAAATGAATATTTCATGTTCAGCTGACATTTCGAAAAGTATAAGTTGAAGTCATATACTTTAGAATTTTACAAAACTTTTATTTCTTAAGTGGTTCCCTAAAATAGGCTACTTTATCACATACCTGCGCTGATTTTGTGACTCTGTAAAAATGGTATTGCATGGAAATGCATATATTAAGTCAATTATGTTATCAATACTGAATTTATTGAACTCATTGAATAAAATAATATTTTGCCCACCATAGGCTCGCATAATATAATTTCATTCAACTTGTTCAATAAATTCAGTATTTAACGTACACTCATTCAATATCCTGTATGTATTATACAAAAACTGTCAGAAAGTCATCAACTACTCTAAGTACCGAATAGTAAAACCAGAGCCTGATTAATGTAGAATTCTTTATGTTAAGGGCCATAAACTGTCAAAATCCATGCTAGAGTTATGGAAGTTGGACAGTGACCACCAAATATGCTCTCATTTTGAGACTCAAGTGTAACAAGTACCAAAGTGTGACACTGACGTTGATGGCTGGTTTAGTATAAATGATCTCCCTATTCTTCAAAAAGTCTAGCTAAAAAGTACTCACCTAATTTAACTCATTTATATATGTTTTCTTGAATGTTTTTTGTTTTTTTAAATATTTTGTTGTTTTTTTGTTTATGTATCTACTGTGTGAACATTTTCTATGCAAAAATATACTGAAGTATATACAACACTATCTCTAGATTATTCAGAAAATCTTCACTTTGAAAAAAGCATTATTTTACAACATGCTTAAGGATAGTGCTCAACCCATTGAGGATGACCGGAGTATCTGATTGGCTAGTCACTATTTGCTATTAAAAACATTACACACTTACTCTATAGGTTTCCAATTGTGTGTAGTCGCTTTACATGTTCTGGTAGCCATGTTTTGAACCTTCCTTTTCAGTCGATCCTTTTCATCATCTTTTAACTCTTCGAAGTTGATATTTCTTTTTTCGATATAAGCTACAATATAAATAAAGAGTTTGTTTCCAGATTTTGATATCTATCACTTGTTAGTCTTTCAACTCTTTTAATATAACCTTAAGCTGAGTTGTACAAAGGGTACTTAAACATCCCTAGATCATGTTGATACAATAGACCTGCCACCGTGACATTTTCATTCCTTGACAACATGGCTGGTAAAACCAATGGTCAGTATTGCCGAGCTTGTCAAGCTATATTTCCCTTGAATTTACTTTATAAATATCATACAGACAAGTGTAGAAATGCTTCAGATAAAATCACAAGTATGCAAAAACTCAGATTTTGATGCTCCAAGAAAAGTGGTATATACATGTATATGATATCCAATAGATTTAAATACATTAGAATTCTATAATTTAAGATCTTTTCAAGGCTGGTATACCTGTATGTATTCTAAATTACCTGTAAACATCTCTTCTTCAATTGCTTCTGTCTTTGCAGCTATAATTCTTCTATCTATTGGCGGCTGTCTCTTTGAATATATCTCTTTTAAACGGTTCATGCTTTCCTTCAGCAATGCGTTACTTATCAGGTCTTTTTCTGTTGAACAAGATTATAGAAATAAAGACAGTGCTGTCAATGGTATGAAAGTTTCCAAGAAATTCAATTTTCAATATGATTTGGTCATGTCAATCAATAAACTTGTCAACCTTTAACCTGCTGGAACCAAAAGTGATTAGCCACTAGCTGTTACCAATATAACAAGCAAATCCGTTGAATTTATATCCCCCGCCGAGTACTGGTTATTATTAACACAACAACTGAAGACATAAGGCTTTATTTATATATTAATCATCGCATAAACTGTAATATTCTTTGAACTTGAAGCCTTGTACCTTCAAACAAGTAGAATTTTTAAGTTTTCACTATATACATATAAGGAAAATCTATGACCCCCTGGAGTGGGGCCAATTTTGATCCCAGGGCTAAAATTTGAACAATTTTGGTAGAGGACCTATTATATCATATACCAAATATCAAAGCTCTAGGCCTTGTACTTTCAGACAAGATTTTTTAATTTTGCATTTTTGAAACTCCTTTTCTGGCCCTGTGACCTACTTATGCAACAGACCGGAACCATTTGATCAACTTTGGCAGGGGACCACCCTAGGATCATTCCTGTAAAGTTTGGTTGCTGTGCAGTCATTTGTTTCTGAGGAGATGTTGTTTAAAGAAATTGCTGACGACGCACGACGACAGACGGTGGGGGATCACAATAGCTCACCTAGATGTAAAAACATCTTAATCTCCAGACTTCATTGCCATTTTCAAGGCATCAAGAAGGGATCTCACAATTTTTTCAAATATTTTTAAATGTTATTGTAACAAATCATTGTAATTCTTCTTTAATAAAAACTAGAAATGTGTCCATAGGACACGGGTGCCCCCACCACGCCACTGTTCTGTCAATCTTATGACTCTAGGTCAAATATTTTTTGAAAACTAAAAATCTTTTTACTAAGTAAAGGGCAAGAACTTTACAAATACTGAATAAATCCCCAAGCAAACCCTAAGTTGAAAATTGCAAATTTATACTTCTGTAATTCAAGGGCAATAACTCTAACAAAACTGAAAAAAATCCACATGCAAAGTCCCAGGTTCATAGCATCACAGTGAGATGAATCATTATTCCTGTAATTTAGTGATGTTGATCATTATTCCTGTAAAGTTGGTTGATTCTAACTCAAGCACTCAAGGATCGAATAACAACATAATGAAACAGTTTTTACTAAGTCAAAGGAAATAACTCTACAAATACTGGAGAAATCCACAAGCGAAACCCCAGGAACAAACTAAATATGCTGAGCAACTTTCCAATAAGGTTTAACGACTCTATGTCAAATCCTTTTTGAGTTACATGCGACACATGTTGAAAATTGCAAACATTTTCTAAGTCAAGGGCAATAACTCTAAAAATACTAAATAAATCCAGACGAAAATACCCAGGTGCACAACTACACATGCTGATCAACATTCCTGTAAAGTATCATGACTCTAGGTCAAATACTTTTTGAGTTACATGCGACACAAGTTGAAAATTGCAAAATTTTACTAAGTCAAGGGCAATAACTCTTAAAATACTAAAAATATCCGGACGAAAATACCCAGGTGCACAACTACACATACTGATCAACATTCCTGTAAAGTTTCATGACTCTAGGTCAAATACTTTTTGAGTTACATGCGACACAAGTTGAAAATTACAAAATTTTACTAAGTCAAGGGCAATAACTCTAAAAATGCTAAAAATATCCAGACGAAAATACCCAGGTGCACAACTACACATACTGATCAACATTCCTGTAAAGTTTCATGACTCTAGGTCAAATACTTTTTGAGTTACATGCGACACAAGTTGAAAATTACAAAATTTTACTAAGTCAAGGGCAATAACTCTTAAAATACTAAAAATATCCAGACGAAAATACCCAGGTGCACAACTTCTCATGCTGATCAACATTCCCATAAAGTTTCGTTGAATTCCAGCCATTAGTTGCAGAGAACTACTCCGGAAACGAAATTCGGACAAAATTTTACTGAGTCAAGGGCAATAACTCTAAAAATACTAAAAATATCCAGACGAAAATACCCAGGTGCACAACTTCACATGCTGATCAACATTCCCATAAAGTTTCGTTGAATTCCAGCCATTAGTTCCATAGAACTACTCCGGAAACGAAATTCGGACGGACGGAAGGACGGACGGACGGACAACGCCAAAACTATATCCCCCTCCCGATTCCATCGGCGGGGGATAATTATCATAGACCACAGCAAGCCTGCACATCCGTGCAGTCTGACCAGGCTCTTTACTGCTGGTACCTTAATGTTGTATTTTGATAAATCTTTGAATGGATTATTCATATTTTAAAGAATGTTAATCCATTTAAAACAAGGGTGCCATAGTCACAAAATACGCCCGTTTACGAAAGCTTTAGATGGAGATGGGGGCATTATGGATAAGTGTTATCTAGCAAGCAAGTTTTTACTCTTGGCACTCTGTTGTTAAATGAACCTTAAAACAAATCAGTAGGGAAGATATGCACAGGATGTGTGACCTTGACCTTGGTCGCAGGGACCTGAATTTTATGCACGGCACTCAGCCTCACAATGATGAACATTTGTGCCAAATTACATTGAAATCCCTCTATGCATGTAGAAGTTTTGCTCCAGACAAGCGTTTTTCTATGAGCTCTAACTGTGACCTTCACCTTTGACCTAGAGACTTGGTTCATGTGCAGGGCACTACGTCTCATGGTGGTGAACAATTCTATAAAGTAACATTAAAATTCCTCCATGCATGTAGAAAATATTCTCCGGACAACATCTGGATATTTAATCATCTCCAGTGACCTTGACCTTGCAAATATTAACCTAAATTAAATGTGTCACACCTGTAGTCATGATAGTTACCATTTGTGCTACAATCCATCAATAAATGATGACTAAATGGTCCCTATACACATCTTCAAATTTTTATCTGAACTTTGACCTCTATGTGTAACCTTGACTTTGGTCGCAGGGATCTGAATTTTGCGTGTGACACTCTCAATGGTGAACATTTGTGCCAAGTTATATTGAAATCCCCCTATGAATGTAGAAGTTTTGCTCCGGACAAGCGTTTTTCAATGAGCTCTAAGTGTGACCTTGACCTTTGACCTGGAGACCCTTGATCATACATGGAGCAATACATATCATGGTGGTGAACATTTTCATAAAGTATTATAAAAATTCTTCCATACATGTAGGAGATATGCTCCAGACAAAATCTGGATATTTCACCATCTTTAGTGACCTTGACCTTGCATATATTGACCTAAAGTACATGTGTCACAGCCGTAGTCATGATAATGACCATTTGTGTTACAATCCCTCAATAAATGATGATTAAATCGTCCCTATTAACATCTTTATATTTTTATCTAAACTTTGACCTCTATGTGTGACCTTGACCTTGGCTGCAGGGACCTGAATTTTGTGCGCGACACTCCGCCTCACAATGGAGAACATTTGTGCCAAGTTATATTGAAATCCCTCTATGCATGTAGAAGTTTTGCTCCGGACAAGCGTTTTTCAATGAGCTCCAAATGTGACCTTGACCTTTGACCTAGAGACCTAATTCATGTGCGTGACATGGCTTCTCATTATGGTGAACATTTTTATGAAATTTCATTAAAATCCCTCCATGCGTGTAGGAGATATGCTCCGGACAAAATCTGGATATTTCATCATCTTTAGTGACCTTGACCTTGTATATATTGACCTAAATTATATGTATCACAGCCATAGTCTTGATAATGACCATTTGTGTTACAATCCCTCAATAAATGATGACTAAATGGTCCATATACACATCTCTATATTTTTATCTGAACTTTGACCTCTATGTGTGACCTTGACCTTGGCCACAAGGACCTGAATCTTGCGCGCGACACCCCGCCTCACAATGGTGAACATTTGTGCCAAGTAATATTGAAATCCCTCTATACATGTGGAAGTTTTGCTCCGGACAAGCATTTTTAAATGAGCTCTAAGTGTGACCTTGACCTTTGACCTAGAGACCTGGTTCATGTGCGCAACACTGCTCCTCATAGTGGTGAACATTTCTATGAAGTTTCATTAAAATCCCTACATACATGTAGGAGATATGCTCCGGACAAAATTGGACGCCGCCCGCCCGCCCGACCAACCGCCCGCCCGCCAGGGGCTTCCCATAATACGTCCCGTCCAGGGGCGTTCCCATAATACGTCCCGTTTTTCAAACGGGCGTATAAAAATTCAGCAAATTAAAAGTTAATTAATGAAAATAATATATCAACTTTTAAAGAGAAATAATAAATAATGCAACACAATATAGTATCTCTATAAACATATTACTTGATCAGTAAAATCAGTAAAATCAAATTTTTGTTTGTTTTTATTTTAAAAGGTTCTAAGTATACTGACACAGTAAAAATCATAAGGTGACTTTGTAGCTTTACAGGTAGCAGAAGATCTCAGGTATCTGTTTTGTACTACCTGTTGTTCTATACAAGTATCAATCAAAGATCTCATTCTTATTTCTAGTTTTTCGAACGGCATCCATTTTGTTGTTGACTTTGTTCCTAGGGGACCAAAAGCAATCCCAAATAATGTCTCCACATAAGCTTGCTATTATATACACCGAGTTTCATTGTAATACCTCCTAACTTGAGTAATCAACCAGAAACCACTTGTTTGATGCCCGCGAGACTGTGAAAAAGCCACCCAGTCTGTCACTTGCCAATCTGATAACCAGGATTTTCGAAATTGAAAACTTGTTTACAGGTAATGAAAATTAACATGTAAATTATTCTTACCTGCCAGCAACTGACGTGCATTTTTTACCATGAGTTTAGGTAAATGAGGTACTTTATCTGGGTGCATTAGTCCTGCATGGTGCTTTGGATAACGTTGTGGATCATTTCGACATTCTTTAATCATCTCCGGGTCAAGATCTACACCTTTAGGTAATGGGCGAATAACAGGTGCAATTAGCCGTCCCTGCAGTTTGAACAATAATAATGAGAAAAACCAACAAGCTGCTGTTGGAAGAAGATAATAAAGAATGAATCTGAGAAGACATTTTCAATAAACATTGTAAATTTAAAGAATATGACATCTATTTACAGTCTTTGTTAAAAAATATTTTAGTTAATAGTTTTGTGCGCCTAAAACTTGTAAAAATATAAATCAGGGGTTCCTAAATCAAAAATGTTTGTGATCAATTCTCATTGCTGGGCCTGATGTTTTTTGATAAAACTAATGTCATGGCTGTAGTAAAAGTAGAAAAATCTATTTTTAACAATAGTTGCAATGACCTTGACCCAAATAATAGCCCTACCAATGGGTAGGGTTCCGAAGGATGTAGCAATACACCAAATATCCCAGATATCAGTCATTAAATAAAGATAATATGAGAAATGGTAAAAAAATACTTAAGAGAAAGTTAATAAAGACAGGCAACCCCAGGCTCTTACGAGAGCATAAAATTATACAAATTACAGATGGTTCACTTATTTACCCACACATACTTTTGTTATTAGTTTTCCATTGTTTACAAACCGAGTTACTCACGGTCTACCAGGTTAGCCCTATGACCTTTCAGTAAATTTGGGGGTAACATTAAAAAACCATGTTTTCCCCTAAACCCCGCAAAAAAAAGGGAAAGTTTTTTTTTTTAGTTTTTAAAGTAGCCAAACACGTACAGGTCATGTTTTTGGTGACTTTTAAGCCCTTTTCTGAAGGAGGACGACCTAATGCTCCTCCATGGATTATTTTAGGCCCCAAAAAAGCCCCCCTCAGGGAAACCCCCCCAATCCCTTTTTAAAAGGGTGGGTAGCTTCCGACATGAAACATCCCAAAAT